>NC_048298.1:39538918-39570705 GCF_013100865.1 Trachemys scripta elegans | reverse complement strand
ATTTACCTGCTGACGCATCAAGTTCGACTGATCGCGGCCCCCACTGGCCGCGGTTCGCCGTCCCGAGCCAATGGGGGCGGCGAGAAGTGGCGCGGGCGAGCGATGTGCTTTATAAAGCCTATGGGCTTTATAACTGGTATGCTGACAAGCCCTTATCTACATAGTGGGTGCCACCGTTATAATATAAAGCCTGCCACAAGTTGAAACATCTTACTAATCTCATCACACATTATGTCATGAGAGTTACTGTCTATGCAGGATCTGCAGCTTAATGCCCCATCTAATTAAAAGAATACCAGTAGTAATATTAACTACAGCAGATGAGCACCTATGAATACGAAAGAACAATGACCCATCTTTAAATGTTTGAATGCCATGGGAGTTTATAGTGAACAGTTGCTTACCAAAAAGCACCTCTTCCAAAACATCAGACTTCACTTAACAAGTACCAAGCAGCTACTTGATGTATAGTAACACTGGCAGTTCTCTTCTCAAGCTCATAGCTCTCTTTAATCTTCCCCTTTACTTAGAAATGATGAATTATTGATACTGCCCAACAAATACAAAGATTGTGCACTCTCTTTTCCACCCTTACTTCCAAGGACTGAGAGGTTGATCTAATATCTAAAGGCCTCTGTTCCTCTAGGGCCCAATTCTATTCCCATTGAAACCAAGAGGAGTTTTTCAATGGACTTCAGTGGAATGTGGATCATGCCCTCAGTGTGTTGTTCTGTAGTTAAAATGGTTTGATAAATGCCCTATGTTGTAACGGTTGATGATGAAAGAGCTGCTGAATCCAAACCACAAAAATAAAAAATAAAGAATACAAGCAAAGAAAGTAAAAAGATCTGGGTAAATGAACTGTTATACAATACAATAGTGCAATGTTAATCATTTGTATAAAAGAGCAATAACTTGGTAAAGTTTTAAACTTAATTAAAATCTTTAATTTGGGATCTATGAATCAATCTAGGAAACCACATAAAATCTTTAATGAGGTTCATTTCAAAATGCAGTGAGATGTTCTCTTCTCTGTAAAGTTATTGCTAGTATTTACATATAAAAGTATCAAACTAAATGGGCAAGGAACACCTTACCTGCAGAGAATGTTAGTTGGATCTGTTCTTCAATGATCTCAAGAGCAATAAAGTCATGTTTCTCATTAAAACGTCCGTTGTAGAGGAGCAGAGCATTCCTTTCTCTGGTTGCAAACCTGTAACATGCAGACACAAATTTCATATTTAATTATCTACAAAGTGAAGAACATACAATCCAGCCACTCTGAAAATAGATGACATAAAAGCTACCAGTCACCATGATCTCAAGACAGAATGCAGCACTGTAACTGCATAACGCATCGGTCTTAAAATTCATTCTCCTTTGTTACCCCTTTCGCCAGCAAATAATAAAATTAAGATAATTAGTAGTACATATTATTTTAATGTCTACAGGAGTCAGCAAGAGAGGACCTTCCAGTGGTCAGAATGGACTGAGTTATTATTTTTTGTTGAGCGTCCGAAAGTGTGAAATGCTACAGCCTAAATTCAAAATGATGCAGTGAGGGTCATACATAGATGAAAAAGAGTTGAGGAGGGGAAAGACAAGACTCACATTAATAATGTCACATGGTTAATCAGGGCTTGATCCTGCACCAGTCAAATCAATTGGGAGTGAGACAAATTCGCGCATCTTGATGATTCCATTAAATGAGTTGGGGTTTTCTTCATTTTTAATTTAATGTTCTCTAATCTCAAGAATTTTATGCTCCAGAAGCAGGAGGAGTTTCCGCTTTTGTGCTAGGAAATAACTGATAGCCCTAGTTTTAGAAAAGCCTAGTTTTGGCCTCTGCAGCTCCTTTAAAATTTGGGTAGGGCTCATTATCAAATTCTTTAAATTTATCTATATCTATAACTAATTTTAATGTGTGAAGAAAAACAGAAGTCATCGGAAGTTTTTACAATTCTAAACAGTAGTAGTCTGCATTGATTCTGTATCATCAACCTCTAGAAAGCTTTGTGACCTAAAAGTTTGGGGTGTTCCAAAATAACACACTTGTCTTATAAGTCTATGGAAGACAAATTTGAATTCAAAGCTCTGTTCCATGGAAAGAAGAAATGGCCTCTACCATAGAGCATGAAATGTAGCACCAATTAGTGGGGCTCTTGTGGAATAAAATGACCACAATCTTCTGAATCCTGACTCTAGAGAATTAGGAAGAGGCAGGTATTTCAGAGCACTGTGTCCTGGCATCTTCATTTTCCAGATCATAGTTTAATTCTTAACAAGACATATAGGTTATACTTACCATATGTTCTCCCTAAAGAAACAGATGCCAGAATCAGAGCTGGCTGGAAACCAGAATTTCCATTCTGTGGGAAAATCTGACATTTCAGGGGACAAAACTGTTCCAAATCAGAACGGANCATTACCCTAGTTTGCTTATGAGAATGTCATGTGAGGCAGTGTGAAAAGCTTTACTAAAATTAAGATCAATCATAGCTACTGCTTCTCCCCATCCACTAAGCCATTATCCTTGTCAAAGAGGGAAATAAGCATGATTTGATTTTGCCATCATGATGTTGTTTGTGATGTGGACATCTGTCCACTAACAGGACTAAAAGAACATTGGCAATTCATTTTAAACACAATTCAGTAGGCAACAAAACAAGCATCAGATGATAACATATTTTGGTTACACAGAACCTGAGCCATCTTTGAACTGGTGACTCATACTAATCTTCCAAATCATCCAGTTCTCCATTACATTTCATCTTTAACAATACTGATAACTTTGGTTTTTGCTACGAGAAATATGTGTTGTGCTTTATGTATTTCAAAATTAAAATGAATAGGTGAATTTTTTATTTAGTGACTCAATATATATGTGATGTTGCACTCCATATGTTTTATGGAAATATGCTTATGAGTGTGAATATTATGTAACTGGAATATGCTTTATGCAAAAGGTCTCTTGTAAAGTATCATAACAAAGGTTATAACCTACTGAATATATTCCTCCTATTTGTATGCATGTATCATTCTTGTATCTGAAGCTAAAATATGAAGTATAACTCTGAGGTCCTATTGTAATTATGCAAAGTGTGGGCCATTAATGGTGGTTTAGAATCTTGAAGGCTCCCATTGACTAGGACAATTGGTTGTAAATGGTTTATTTACCTGCAAACCTTCCTGTGTACGTGTGGGCCAACCCAGGAAGAATGGAGACTAGGGGTCTTACAGTGACATGTGACCATGCCACATGATACTGGAATCCATCTTAATCCTTGTACTTTTCCATTGATGAGGCAGGGGTGGGAACAAGCACAGACAAAAAATTCCCTCCTTGTGCCAAAGCTATAAAAGGGGGTGGAGCAGGACAAAGGGGGCTGTCAGTAATGAGAAAACCCCTGCTGACTACCTGAGATGTCTGCTGGAACTAACAAGGACTGTATCAGGGGAAAGGATTGGGCCCAGACTAGGAAGGAGTCTAATCTGTGAAAGAAGCTTATTGGAACATCTCTGAGGGTGACATATTACCTCTAATCAGTTTCTTAATGTATTAGGCTTAGATTTGCATGTTTTTGCTTTATTTTGCTTGGTGACTTACTTTGTTCTATTATTACTTGAAACCACTTAAATCTACTGTTTATACTTAATAAAATCACTTTTGTTCATTAATAAACCCAGGGTAAATGATTAATACCTGGGGGAGCAAACAGCTGTGCATATCTCTCTATCAGTGTTATAGAGGGCAGACAGTTTATGAATTTACCCTGTATAAGCTTTAGACAGAGTAAAATGGATTTATTTAGGGTTCTGGCTCCCAGAAAGGCTGAACACTGGGCTCTGGGAAAGTCCCTGTTAACTGAGAAGCCCCTGGGCTGAGTGAATCTCAGTTTCAATGAATTGCAGAGAGGCATGGCCCAACCTCTGGGTCTGTGCTGGAGCTGACTGGAGTGTCTAACTCAGCAAGACAGGAGTGGAGGGGCCCCTGTTCTGTCAGGAGCGTTGTTCTCAGTGGTATCCCAGCTCATCGAGTGACAGTCTCGAGGGGAGTCTTTGTGACTAAACCCGTCACAATATATTCTTAATAGCATTTAACAAATCTTTTCTCTATCCTGAACATTACCCTCCCTCCCACCCACCCACACACTGTAATACAATGTAACTGAAATAATAAATCCTGTGGCTGGATCCACTACTAATCAGAGAAATGGAATGCAATAAAAAGCTATCCAGGAGTGATGCCATCAGAATAACTATGAAAACTATGATAGGAGTGTTATATTTGGTGTAGAATCTAATATCCTGGATGTTGACATAACCTTGACAAATAGTTTTGTCTGTGTTTTGCTGTTTAACAGATAACAAAAAAAAAAAAAAACCCTTTGAAACGGTTACACCGTTGCATTATATTATTCTGTATAGTATTCAGATTTCACCTTAACATTATTGGTCAGCTTCTCCTCTGAGTTTATATTGGCATAACTCTATTGACTTCAGTGGAACTACTCACAGGCTTAAAATTAGAGATGTGCTTAAGTGCTTTCTGGATTGGCACCCTAGTTGATCTGGATCTAGTCCATCTAGAACAGGGGTCTCAAACTCAAATGACCATGAGGGCCACATGAGGACTAGTACGTTGGCCCAAGGGCCGCATTACTGACACCTCCCCCACCACCGCTCTCGGTCCCGCTTCCACTCCATCCCTTCCATGAGGCCCCGGCCCTGCCCCTCCTCTTCCCACCTCTTCCCAACCCCTTCCCCGTGGTTCCCCGTTCCCGGCCAATTGGAGCTGCTGGGGGCGCTGCCTGAAGCAACAGCAACACACAGCCCCTCTGCCCCCCCCTTCCCCACGTTCCAGCCTCTTCCCAGCGCAGCGTGGGGCAGGGCAGGCAGGCAGGGAGTGCACGTCCGTCCGGAGCCGCTTTAGGTAAACACTGTGGAAGGATTGGGGGGGCTGCGAGGGGCTCGCGGGCCGCAGAAAATAACCCCTGATCTAGAAGAAGGAAGAATTCTTCAGTCCCCTCTTGTTACTTAGGTAACAATGAAAATCAAGCTTTTAAAGTCTCCAGAACAATTGAAAAAGTATTTGTTCCCCTCAACACAATATATAAACATGGGACTCCCTAATATTTAGTAGCCACCCAGAGATGAGGTTTGTCAGGAGACAAAGCAGAGCAGTTCTTTTAACAAGTTCATTCTGAGTCTGCTTATGCTTCTGGAAGTTTTAGTTCACATTGGTCCTTTCCAAACTAGGTAAAGAACTGACAGGTTTTCCAATCTGAGCTATTTTCTTACTCCAGACTAACTCTTGGTTAGGATCAGAAATTTAACACAAGAATTAGCATAGTCACTGCAACACTAACATATCATTTCATTTGCATAGTCACTCTCCTACTAGCAACTTGTTACTTACCCTTATCCTTACCCAGTGGTGAGTTTTTTTAAGCTTTCAATATTACTGAGGAAAACATGTCACTACAGACATGAATTTTCCAGTGAAAACAAGCATTTCAAGCTACAACAGTCATGGATGATGTAGTTCCTGCCTCTCAGGACTTAAAAGTCTGGCTCTGGCTGTTATGTGAAAAGTCTGCATGGAACTTTGAAACTGCTGGATATTTAAAGAGACACAACTACAACTGCTAACTGTTCATGAAAAAAAAAAGCAGCCCTGTAATGATTTTAAACTCAAAAGCATCTTTCTTATGGAAGTTTTTTAATATCAATATTAGTAAAACTGTATTAAGTTTCTGATGACATTAAAATGATAAAACATAGCTTAGTTTCATTAGTTCTGATGGCAGCATATTTTTGGCCATAAGCTTCTATCTCACTTTTATGCAACTATAATATTTAGAAATAGCTTTAACAGAAATAATTAATGTAGACTAAAAACATGGCCACATACATAATCTATTTGTGTGATATAGCACGTTACCTGGTGTTTCAGGCAGTAACTCCATTCTTTTCGATAGATTTGATGTGCGTCAATGCCATCTGCTGCCTTGGAGGTGAACTCATATCACTATTGCAGATGAGTGCATGTGTGAGTAACGAGAAGCCTAAATTGTACTTTCTGTGCCTTTTCTTGTTTGTGTTGCTTATGCCATCGATGCATCTTTACCCGGTGTTTTCTTATTATCAGAATGTGCAATTTTTCCAAAGCAAGGCCGAAATGTAACAAATTACTCTACAAAAAAGAAATATACAATTGTTAAACTAAGATCCATATGTAGACGTCCATATAATTTATTGTGTGACAGCGGTTTATATTATGCGAAAATGTTCACGGTTAAGGCTGTTTCAGATTAAGACAAATGATGCTGGATAAGTCTTCTATGAAAAAGGCATTTATTTTTTTCTTCAAGTGTTTTATGCTTCTCTTTCACTTCTTGCAGCACTTGGCTCACAATTCCATTAATTCTTCGAGGTTAGGTATTAAATCTGGGATATATATTGTTTTCATAATTTAAGGGTATCAGTAATATTCAATAAAAAGTATGTCAGAAATCATGAAATCCAAAAATGTAGATTCTTCAATGTATTCTGAAGTCTGAGGATTCTGCCCCTGGCTTTTGACACTTTTCTTAACCTTCTGTAATCTTTTGTAGTTGGACTGGGACAAGGAAGTAAAACATGGGACTTTTATCAGTCTCAAACGAACCCTATGTCTGGAAGGCAACCTGCAAGAAAACTGGAGGAGGTAGTTGCAGAGTTTCTGTATACTTATGGAAGCAAGTGGTATTGCAGAGAAATTGGCAAGGTTGAAATCCTCCACACTCCTATTTGTGGCGGCCACAGCCACATTGGAGATCTACAATACACTCCAGTGGGGGCACAAAAGGAACTGCCAAATGACAGACAAAATTGTTTAAACAATTCAAATTACTGCGAGCTCCTGAGGAATGTGACTTAAGAGAGGTACATTTTTTTTATAAGAAATTAGCTACCAAGTGAGATTTTTGAACATTAAGTTACAGAACTTCATGTTAACGCAGAATCATGTGAATTTCAGTGATGGAGACTGGTCTTTCTGGTAAAACCAATAACCAGGTTAAAGCAAGATGGGCAATTGTCTTGAAGAAGGAGAGCCCCAACCCATGTGAAGTATATCTGTGCACAACTTATACATTTATAAATTTATCTTCGAAACTCCCTTGAGTGGTAGGGTGGAATTATCTTTTACAAATAGGGAACTGCGGCACAGAGATGATGGGATTTACCACAAGTTACACAGGAAGTCAGTGGCAGAGACAGGAAAAGAACTCAGCTAACTTGAATTCCATTCCAGTTCTTTAATCATGACCCTGTGTTTCTTCCCAATACATTCCTGTTTGGGTCAGAAATACTGCAGGAATCCACCCCAGCCAGGATGTGCAGAGACATGCACATAATTTTAAGGTTTACAGAACTTTTATAAAAGTGCTTTTTTATTTATTTGAGGGGGGAATATTCAGGCTTGTTTTTTTTTTTTCAATCTTGGCTTATCCCAATACTCTGGCTGATTCTCCAACCCTTACCTACATGAGCAGTTCTATTGACATTTTGCAGTACTGGACGCTCTGATTCTGGCTTTTTGATCTTATTAGATAGGTTTTCTGTATAACAGTTGAAGCAAAGACAAGTGTCAGCATCTTGATCGTGTGAGTATTGATTTAATTTTGAACAAAGCGTCAAAGCAAGTGTAATCTACCCTTTGATCGACAGACCTCACCTCCAAGAAACTTTTTTGATTTGTGGTTAAAATAGTAGAGATAGTGCTTGCCAAATGTGATTCCTGTCATGGCAGCCAGGGAGTTTAAGCAATTAATTAAAGATGATGAATGCCTTTTCTAAATTTGGATAGATGAAACTGAGGTAATGCACTTATAAGAATAGCCACATTCGCTACTTCCCCGCCTGCTATCTCCACTTCTCAATCCTCTGCTTTACCATCCCCACTGTATCTTTCCTTGTGGTTGTCTTAAAGGCTTTTCCTATGTGACCCCTTATACTTAGACTTCCCCGTCTCTGCTGAGCTAGATTATACCCCTCTCCTCATCATAAACCCATTTCTTCCTCTAAATCTTTCATTTGTGATCCCTCAAAGTTGTCTGCCCCAAATCAAGGTGCTCATCATGACGATTCATATATTTGAACTGTATTTACACTGCCTAGTTTAGCTAGTTAGTGTGACTTCCTGAGGTCTGAAACTGTGCCTTCTTTTATGCTTATTCAGCAGCCACCAAACATACTGATGGTGATCAGTGTAAAAATATGATGATTTAGTATTTTTGAGCATGTACCCCATAGAACAAGTAAAGACACGGAGTGAAATCCCTGTCCCGACTGAAATCAGTGGCAAAGCTCTGATTGACTTCAATGTTGCCAGGATTTCATTCCTGGTCTTTGTGCTGAAGAGCGCAGAGGCTACATCTAATGTCAAACAACAAATGAAGTTCTTAAACAAGCAAGAAGGGAAACAGAAGGACAATGTGATGATAAGATCACATGATTATTCAATCATTCATGTACATATCTTGATTTTTCCTATAATGTTGTACTGATGAACACTAAGTTTATTAATATTAAGGCAGATCAGTGAAAAGAGTTACTTCAAACAATGAAGAAACCAATGCACATAATTACATTGCATATCTCTAGCTAGCTATATTCTTACATATTACCCATCGCCATGGTACCTAAATGCCTGCTGTAACCGCTGAAATAGAAAGTGGTATTATAAAATGATGTATTCTTATGATTTACAGTTTGTATAGAAGAATTAGGAGGCTTTCACTACTGTATTTGTGACTCGTATGCCGATTAACGAGTTTCTTGTGCAACCCTTCTGCCATGTGCTGTCGGCAGTAACAACTACCATGTTCATTATCTAGGGATTCCTCTTAACGTTACAGAACAGAATTGGGTCAAACCCCCACAAAGAAATTTGGGAAAACTAAACACCTGGGCGCCCCTATGGGTATGTCTACACTGTGTTTAAAATCTATGGCCACGATACTTAGAGCCTAGGTTTACAGACTCAGGCTTGCACTATGATGCATAAACAGCTGCAGTGATGTTCAGCCTAGGGCTGGCACTCAGGCTCTGAAGCTGGGGGAGTTAGGTGGGCTTCAGAGCCAGAGTCTGAACATCTACGCAGCTGTTTTTAGCACTGTAGTGTGAGCTCCACAATCCTGACTTGGTAGATCTGGGCTCCCAGACTTGCTGCTGCAGGTTTTAAAATGCAGCCTAGACACCCTGAGAGGAAATACTTCCCCACTCATGAGCACTGAGTCTGAGAATAACAAAAGCAAACCTTTATTAAAAGGGAGAGATAACTCCACTCCCCATCCCCTTCACTGCACACCGCTCACAGTTGGTTGTCCAAAGTCTGCAAAGTCCTGGAATTCAGTGGTATGCTCATATGTGTTCACCTCCCACCCCTGAAGCAGAGTTGAGCAATCCCTCTGCCTCTGCTTGGCCCTGTCATGGCCACCTGTGCAGCTGCTCACACACCGCTGCCTCTAGGGGCGATGCTTTGTTCTGAGATTGCACCACTCAGCACAGTTCTTAGTGATTTCAGCTTGCAGTGATTTCAACAGGTAATGGGCAACCTCACTGCTACTGTATCCTCTGTGTTGTCTTTCACAACACTGTCCCCACACCGGTCTAAGGTTCAGCCCCCTACAGTTGCTCATTAGTGATTTCAGCTCTAGTGATCACTGAGCAGAAACAAAGACTCTCAATTGAGTCATAAGAACACAAGAATGGCCATAGTGGGTCAGACCAATGGTCCTTCTAGCTCAGTATCCTGTCTTCTGACAGTGGCCCACGCCAGAATTTCAAAGGGAGTGAAAAGAGACAGTCCAATTTACTGAGTGATCCATCCCCTGTTATCCAGTCCCAGCTTCTGGCAGTCAGAGGTTTAGGGTCACCCAGAGTATAGGGTTACGTCCCTGACCATCTTGACTAATTGCCATTGATGAAACTATCATCCATGAACTTATTCAATTCTTGTGAACCCAGTTTATACATTTGTCTTCCACAACATCCCCTGGCACCAAGTTCCACAGGTTGATTGTGTGTTTTGTGAAGAAATACTTCCTTATGTTTGTTTCAAACCTGCTGCCTCTTAATTTCATTTGGTGATCCCTTGTTCATGTGTTATGTGAAGGGCTAAATAACCCTTCCTTATTCACTTTCTTCACACCATTCATGATTTTATAGACCTCTATCACATCCCCTCTTAGTCATCCCTTTTCCAAGCTGAACACTCCCAGTCTGTTCCATACCACTAATCAGTTTTGTTGCCCTTCTCTGTGCTTTTTCCAATTCAAATTTCTCTTTTTTCCTGAGATATGGCCACCAAAACTGCAATCCATCTTCAAGGTGTGGCTCTACCATGGATCTATATAGTGGTATCATGATAGTTTCTGTCTTATTATCTATCCTTTTCCTAACAGTTCCTGATATTCTGTTAGTCTGATCAGCTCTGTGTTAAAAGAGAGGGAGGGCCAAATGGTATCTAGGAATCTTCAAACAATTCCATACCACTTGGTAGGAACACCTATCCCCACCTTCTCTAACTTTTGCTTGGATTTTACATTATTACCCCCTGTGCAGTGAATGAGATTACAGTTATGGTGACACCCTCAGGGAATATTAATTACAGTTCTGCTACTCTTTAGTCATACAGTAAGGATAACAACATTTAATTACCCCGAGTCCAAGACTAAGGTGAATTTTAACCCAGCATGGACAAAATTGATCACTTTGGCAAAGAAGGTCTCTCTGCTGATCACCTAGGCAAAATAGGTATGTCTATGGAAATACAGCTGGATCATGTGGTCTTTTCCCCCAGTTCATCAGTAGAGGGCAGGGGAGAGCCCATTCAGACTCTGCTTACACTTGTGTTCACTGAAGGCAGAAGAGACTCCAGTGCACAGAATCCCAGTGAGATAGAGCTATGGACTTGAATGTGTCATATAGAGGACTAAGTTCTCCTACAAACTGTATAGTAGAACTTTAGATGTCTAAGTAACACTCCCTATATGCACCAAACTCCCACTGATTGTACACAAATGCAGATGCACATATGAACACAGAGGCAGCCGAACTGACATCAAAAGATTCATCACACAGATCAAAGAGGAAAGTTTAAAATATGCAGATTTATGGTCAAAGTAGTTTCAAAGCTGGGCTAATTTCATCCCCGGTATAGCTCCTTTGACTTCAGTAGAGTTACATTGGCTTCAATAAAGGCTGATTTTGGTCTTACATTTTTCACTCTTTCTTCACAGTAACCATAAAGGTCACTCTGGCGTTGAATCATTGTGTGAATTTCAAATTCATTTTAACTTTACAGCTAATGTGTTTTTATAGCGACACTTATTTTCAAAGTTCACTTATCTCCAAAAAGCTAGTTTTGAAAGCCAAGCCAAAATACATCTCTTTCCCACCTCTGTCCCACCTGCAGGAGTAGTGCCATATACAGACAGCGAAAACCTACCTACCTGCTCTGTCTTGAATGCATTTTTACCTTTATTTGGTGCTTTGGCTTCCATAAACTGCATCATTGCCTGGAAAAGATTACAAAACTAAATGCATGAATGTAATTCAAAACCTTATCCCTTATTCTGAGCACTTATTTCATGACCTAAAATGAAAGATTAAAGCAATTACTCTGAGCATGCTTTATAGGGTCTAATATAAAAGAGGCCTGACTAATAGATCTGTAAAAGAACAGTCCCAGCTGGGTTGGTAGTGGAGGATGCCGTTCCTTATGGGAAACAGGAATCCAGTAATAAATTTGGTTTTTAATGCCTGGGTGGGCAGAAATGGGAAATAGCTTGGAGATAATGGTAAGCAAGCTAACTACTTTTAGCCTATAAACTATAATCAAACTACTTTACTGTCTGTTCAATGAGTTGTGTGGACTGACTGCAAAATAACAATCCCAGACCTCCCCCTCCTCTGCTTGGGAAAAGAGGACTATGGGGGACAAAAGTACAATGAAAGAAGAAGAGGTTTTTTTCTTTTAAAGTAAAAAGTTATAAGGAAATAGGTTTTATGGGGGAAGGAAATTCAGTCCCTGTTCCCTAAGTCATCTCCCCAAAATATTTCCCCATAGCCTTTTTCTTTCAGGAAATGTGCAGTATGTTCATACCTGTAAGATGTTAATTGGCAGAATCAGATTTATTTATTTATTTTTGGTGTGTGAGGGAGAAAGAGGCTGCAGCAAGGATGCATTTGGCCCAATTTTTAAAATACACAATACACATCTATTTCTGTCAAGGGCAACACCCCAGGACTTGATGATTGGATTTGTAGGTTGCTTATGGCTGGAATATAATTGTGAACTTATTCCATTTATACCAAACATCTGAGGTCAGGGAAAGCATGAACTTTGTGGATAGAGAAATATTTGCTTAGTACATTGGTTAATCCAGAATCTCTTTTATAATCCCTCTTCTTTTTTGTGAGATATTTTTTTCTTCTCCTTTTCAATTTTGATACACTCGCTTCTCTTCCATTTCTCTCATACTCTCTTTTCCTATTATAACACTTTTGCAATAATAAACCATGGTAAATGTAAAGTTGTGGGGTGTCTCTCTGGAGTTCTTCCTTTGAAGGGCAGCTGGTGTCAATAGGATTTGTGAGAAAGGACCTGAAAGCCCTCAGCTGTGGAATATTAGATGGGGTGGAAGAACATTTCCAACTGGCAAACTGAATGCCCTTCCTCTCATATTGCTCCCTAACACTGGGTCATCTAGAAAACTTGTCACCCAAACCTTCCTCAACATTAAAGCAGGTAGCTGGTTTTGACTCTTTCTCCAGTAAATGGAATTTCTTTTGGTCTTCCTTCCTAACCTTCCTTCCTAACCTTCCTAAACTTCAGGGTTTGCAGTTAATTCAAGGTTAATATGCCTCATTTCACCCAAACATAATGAGGCTATGATCATCCTCGGGCCAGAGTCTATAAGGTATTTGGTGCCTAGCTCCCTAATCTGGCCCTAATTCAAAAATATTAATGCTACTCACTTAGTTCTATATGCTCCTCTCCACTGCTTAGTTCAGAAGAGTGAAAAACAACCCAGATCTCATGGAAAAGGGGCTAAGATGAGGAGAGGCTGAGTGAACTGGGATTGTTTAGTCTGTGGAAGAGAAGAATGAGGGGGGATTTGATAGCTGCTTTCAGCTACCTGAAAGGGGATTCCAAAGAGGATGGATCTAGACTGTTCTCAGTGGTAGAAGATGACAGGACAAGGAGTAATGGTCTCAAGTTGCAGTGGAGCAGGTTTAGGTTGGATATTAGGAAAAACTTTTTTCACTAGGAGGGTGGTGAAGCACTGGAATGGGTTACCTAGGGAGGTGGTGGAATCTCCTTCCTTAGAGGTTTTTAAGGTCAGGCTTGACAAAGCCCTGGCTATTGTGACTTAGTTGGGGATTGGTCCTGCTTTGAGCAGGGGGTTGGACTAGATGACCTCCTGAGGTCCCTTCCAACCCTGATATTCTATGATTCTATGATAATGCAAGAGGGCTATACATAGGAAAACTGCAGCTTTGTGATATGTTCCCCACAACACTTAGCACAAATGTCCTCTGTGCAGAAACTCATCATGGCTCATTAGCTGCAAACTAAACAATGGAGTAGCCAAAGAGCAAGAGAAGGAGATGAGAAGCAGCTGTTCTGTGTGGGATATTCTTTTATGTGGACTATTGTTTACATTAAAAAAAAAAAAACAGCTTGGAGGGACCAACCCAGCCAGGAGCGCCACCAGCTTTTTTGCTGCCCTAGGCAGCGGAAGGTCCCACCCCCGAAATGCTGCCCCCGACAGAGACGGCGGAAGGTCCCGCCCCCTAAATACCGCAGACAACCGGGGTGGCCAAAGATCCAGCTGCCATGGTTGCCGCCCCCCAAATGTTAACGCGTTGCCTAATGCATTGCGTCGGCCCTGAACCCAGCTATGCTGCCACTGCTGAATGTGTACGTGCAGATTCACAGGGTGTGTGGCCAAGTGGCATGGGGAATGGGAGACTCAATGCATGTCTGACCATGTAGCCAGCAGGGCCGGCTCCAGGCACCAGCCCAGCAAGCAGGTGCTTGGGGCGGCCAAGGGGAAGGGGTGGCACGTCGGGCTGCTCGGCGGCAATTTGACAGCGGGTCCCTCACGGAGGGAAGCACCTGCTGCCGAATTCCCGCCAAAGAAGAAAGCAGCGTGGTGGAGCTGCCGCTGGAGTGCCGCCGATCGCAATTGCGATCGTGGCTTTTTTTTCCCCCCCCGCCGCTTGGGGCAGCAAAACCCCTGGAGCCGGTCCTGGTAGCCAGGGACTAGGGGCTACGATATCAGTGGTCTACAATTTTTGAGAAGTCGTCTGCTTCAGAGATAAAATGTGCTATTTATTATGTATTTTGATGTGCTGAATTCAAATATGACAATTAAAACAACTGATTGGCTACTGTTTCTAAGATATTTAAGTTTTTACATTTGATGTCTATGTATATTGTGTAGATAGTAGAGTTTTAATCATAAATTGCAAACCTAGGTCTTTTCATATGTTTATGGTTGCTTTACATGATAATATTTCACCTGTCCTGTTTATGTAACACTTTAAAAATCAGCAAAAGGGTTATATAAATAAAATTTATTATGAAATAAAAGGCAAAAAACTATTATGTACATAGTTTAGTCCTATTCAGTGTCTACTCGGCGCTTCTTGGCTTGTCTCTTGTATTCATTAAATGGACCATCTCTTGTCACTGTCCAGCAATAGTCTGCAAGCATTGATGGGCTCCATTTGCCCTGATAGCGTTTCTCCATTGTTGCAATGTCCTGGTGAAATTGCTCGCCGTGCTCGTCGCTCACTGCTCCACAGTTTGGTGGAAAAAAATCTAGATGAGAGTACAAAAAATGTATCTTTAGTGTGACATGTTGCAACCAAGGCTTTCGTATGCCTTGAGGAGGTTTTCCACCAACAACCTGTAGTTGTCTGCCTTGTTGTTTCCGAGAAAATTTATTGCCATTAACTGGAAGGTTTTCCATGCCGTCTTTTCCTTGCCACACAGTGCATGGTCAAATACATCATCTTGAAGAAGTTCACGAATCTGAGGACCAACAAAGACACCTTCCTTTATCTTAGCTTCACTTAACTTTGGAAATTTTCCACGGAGGTATTTGAAAGCTGCTTGTGTTTTGTCAATGGCCTTGACAAAGTTCTTCATCAGACCCAGCTTGATTTGTAAGGGTGGTAACAAAATCTTCCTTGATTCAAGAAGTGGTGGATGCTGAACACTTTTCCTCCCAGGCTCCAATGACTGTCGGAATGGCCAATCTTTCTTGATATAGTGGGAATCTCTTGCACGACTCTCCCATTCGCAGAGAAAACAGCAGTACTTTGTGTATCCAGTCTACAGACCCAGCAAGAGAGCAACAACCTTCAAATCGCCACAAAGCTGCCACTAATGTTGGTCATAGTTTATGCACCTCAAAAGTTGTCATAGGTTTCCTTCATATGGACTGCATGACCAACTGGAATTGATGGCAAAACATTGCCATTATACAGTAAAACAGCTTTAAGACTCCTCTTCGATGAATCAATGAACAGTCTCCACTCATCTGGATCGTGAACGATGTTGAGGGCTGCCATCGCAGCATCAATGTTGTTGCAGGCTACAAGATCACCTTCCATGAAGAAGAATGGGACAAGATCCTTTTGACGGTCACGGAACATGGAAACCCTAACATCACCTGCCACGAGATTCCACTGCTGTAGTCTGGAGCCCAACAGCTCTGCCTTACCCTTGGGTAGTTCCAAATCCCTGACAAGGTCATTCAGTTCACCTTGTGTTATGAGGTATGGTTCAGAGGAGGAGGATGGGAGAAAATGTGGGTCCTGTGACATTGATGGTTCAGGACCAGAAGTTTCATCCTCTTCCTCGTCTGATTCAAGTGAGAATGATTCTGGTGCATCAGGAACCGGCAGTCCTTCTCCGTGGAGTACTGGGCGTATAGCTGACGGAATGTTTGGATAATGCATAGTCCACTTTTTCTTCTTTGACACACCTTTCCCAACTGGAGGCACCATGCAGAAGTAACAATTGCTGGTATGATCTGTTGGCTCTCTCCAAATCATTGGCACTGCAAAAGGCATAGATTTCCTTTTCCTGTTCAACCAGGCGAAGATTTGTTGCACAAGTGTTGCAGCATATGTTTGGGGCCCACCTCTTGTCCTGATCTCCAATTTTGCAGCCAAAATAAAGCGGATAGGCTTTCTTAACCATAGTGGTTATACTGCGCTTTTGTGATGCAAAAGTCACTTCACCACAAACATAGCAGAAGTTATCTGCACTGTTCACACAAGTACAAGGCATCTCTGCTCACTTTGGCTAAACAGAAATGTGTCCCTTTGCAAAATCAAACACTGACAAATAAGAGAGCATGACACTGTATGATTTCTAGAGCTGATATAGGGCAATTTGTTCAGCAGAGTGATCTAAGCTTCGTTATGATTGCATCATCCATGACTTCTAGGAATAACATGATGCAATTCATATCATGTATAACGCAATACCAGCTTCAGATTGCATCACTCATTGTTTTGCCTAAAAAGCAAGTACTGTCCAAACCCAGTCATAGATGTATTCATAGATCCAGTCAAAGATGTATTTTAGTCATTTCTGGTTTAAATTGAGATCCCTTCCCTTTATAACTCACTTATCCTCCGCCATTCCCAAGTCAAGGGTCGTATATACTGACCCAATAGCATATCTTGAAAACTAGAGCCAATCAACAATTTTAAGCATCATTTTCGTTCTCAGTGACCCAGAATTAGTAAAGTTTGACTACGTTTATTTCAGAATCATTTTGGCTGTAGAGCAGTGTATACAGTGGAACCCTGGTTCTCTGCATCTACTGCACAGCCATTGCCCCTGTGGGTGGGAATACAGTTCAACAAAGGCAGATTTGGGGCTTTTGAACATATGTGCATCCCTTTGCATAATTTTACTTAGGGAGGAAACACAGGTCTTTAGTCATTCGACGGTTACTGTATTAGTGAAAGTGTTTCCAGGTAAAAATACCTCAAATGTAAACAATACACCCTTTTTATAAGCCACACATTTTACAGTACACTGACTTTTTAGGGCATCTCCAAAGTTTTGCAAGGGCCGCACGTGGGGGAATAAAGAAGATAGAATGATGTGCTGAATTTTTAAAAGATTATTTTAAATCTGTTCCTACACGCTGAATAGAACTGCTTTCACTCTAAGGGCAAGTCTACACTGCATGCTTCTTTCAGCAGCATATGGAATACATACCCACATAGCTCCCCCAGCATTGCTATAAATAGCAGTGTGGCCAGAGAGGCACAGCTTAGGCAAGAAGAGCAGAGACACTCCTGAAGAGTGTGGGTGTGTATCTGAGTACATATCCTGTGTGCTCTTCACTCGCCCAATCCAGGCTTCCTCATCCAGATTGCTATTTTTTGGAGGGTAGTGTCCTGCTGCAGGACCCTTTCCCCTCGGCAGAAGGAGACTCCCTCAGTGGGGAAAGGCTCTGGCGAGGGGAGCCAGTGGGGGAAAGGCTGCCAGCTCCCGGTCACTGGATTCCTTCCCCACTGCAGGGATAGGATCCGGCAGGGGGAGATAGCAGGGAAAGGCACTGCCTGCTACCTGCTGCTGGAGCACTTCCCTTCCATGGGGAAAGGTTCTGGCAGGGGAGAGGCAGCTGGGAAAGGCTGCCTCTGCCAGCTCCCTCCCTCCTGCCAGAGCCTTTCCTTGCATCAGTGAAAGTCTCTGGCAGTGGGGAGCTGCTGAAGCCTTTCCCAGCTACCTCCCCTCTGCCAGAGCCTTTGACTGACAGGTGTAGCTGCAGACCACAGTGTGGATGCAGCCTGCTTTTCACTGTGGTGTGCAGCTACACGTACACTACATGCCTCCATCCGTGATGTGTAGAATAGATGTGGCCTAACAGTTTACATTAGGGACACAGGGCTCACTCCTGCCTATTAGGGTCTGCCTTGTGTTGTAAGTGTGGAAAGTCCCACTAACCTAGTGGGAGCGCAGGGGGAGTGCATCTACGGTGACACCACTAAAGAGTATGAAGTATATACATCCAACCAGTTAGCTCTGGCATCTGGTTTACAGGTCAGGTGTTACTCATGACTCGGACTCCTCTCTGACCTTTTTGTTATAGATAATAGGTATGAGGGTGCTTTGTGCTCTCAGAGCCCAAGAACTATAGTTGTGGCTGGCTCCCTGCACACGATTGGCCACAATCTGTCCAATGGGGATTTATAAATTAAATCTTGGCTCCTTTGAAGTCAATGGCAAAACTCACATTGACTTCAATGGTACCAGGATTTCACCCAACAATTCCCCATATAAATGATAGAAGGCTATTTTGGATGAGGGGGTGGGCTGGCAGATAGAACACTAGTCTGGGCAGCAAGACACCTGGATTCAGCTCCTGGCTCAGCTACGGATTTGGTGTACAATTCTGAGTATGTCACTTCATCTACTTTGTGCCTCAGCTCCCCATCCGTGAAACAGAGATCATGTGCCCCTTCTGCACAGGGGGGTTGTCAAGATGAAACTCATTAGATTGTGATACTGTGGTGATGAGGATCTTTTAAGTACCAATAAATATATCTCCTGTCAAAGCAGATTTATTCCATACAGCATATTCTCAAGTGCTGTTGCTGGTCTTGCTTTTAATTATTCAAGAGACAAGACTTCCACTTTCCTCAAGAGACTCTGCCCTAGCTTAAAAAAACCCTCACTTTTAGTACACCCACAAGAAACAGGTCAATGAAATCATGCATGTAATGCAAGCAAAGGCAAGTTCACACATACCCTTACACAGACCCTGGGCAACACGCATTGCCTGCTGTAGTCTCACAGTCTCAAATAAAGAGATTTTGACATTAAAGCCTGACTGTCATCAATTGTATAACTCTGCCAATGCAACCAGGAGAAAGTTCTTAGACTTGCTTATATGTCTTACTGTGTCTGTGCAAGACACTCACAAAAACAGAAGCTGGAAAGAGAATCAGCCTAAGATCCAGATGCCCAGCAATTTGGAAAGACATTGAGAAATCTCCTTAATTCTTCTTTACATTTATATTCTCATTCTATGTTCTTTTTGTACAGTAACATGAATAAATTCTTCTGTTATGTGCTCCCCTATACTTCCAATTTTTCCTTAAAAATGCTGTTATCATAAAAACTCTTTGGCTAGGGTAGGAACATGTTTTTCTAAGGGTTTGGATCTATTCTGGGAGCATGCAACAAGTGAACTGACATATATAGGATCAATTTAAAACTCCCTGGTCAGTACAATAAGTATTTCTATTGTGGAGTTTTATCATTTAAACTGTCAAGTAGGTCAGTACTGACAAGAGCTGGCTGAGCTGTATGACGAGGTTTGCACAGTGCCTGTCTCATTATTCGTAACTTTAGCTTGTGCTATCAGTTCCTCATAAAAATTCAACAAATTCAATAAAATAAAATAAAAGATAAAGAGAGGAGGAAGAATCCAGCTCTGTATTAACTAATTGCACACTGTACAGAGGGTATGAAAGCATCATGGAAAAGACATACCGTAATTTCAGAATAAAAGTATTTTTACCCCCTCTGCAAAATGTAGTTTGCATTGTCTAAGAAAAGCTGTAGTCACATGAACAAGTAGCAACCTTTAAAGGGAGACAGGGCAGGCAAGCAAGGAATCAGCTATTAGGGTTAAGGCACATTTTGTCAATTATTCCTGTCCATTGATTCAAAAAGAGAGAGGCCTCGATAGAATATTTTTTGACCAACAACACTCAGATTGGTACTTGCTTAAACTGATTGCTTTGACCATCGGTGAGTTTCTGAAAATGAAATCTTCTCCACTCCATTCAATATAGGGAATATTTCATCCCACCTTTATTGATTTGATAATGAGGAGATATAAGCGCTATGCAACTCTGGGATATCTTAACCCAAGAATAGATCCTATAATAGCATTGTAACCAAGGGCAAAATAAGCTTTTCTGAGGGACAGGACAGAGGGACAGGTTGGGGATACATGCTAGCTGGAATTCAGAGTTGCCACTCACCTCTGTTTTTTACTACATTTCAGACCCTTCTGCTGGTCCCCTCGTGTGTCAAACCCTTTCTTGGCTTTCATGCAGCACGCACAATTTCCCGAGAGTCTGAATTTAGTTTGAATTTCATCCTGTGGTGCTGCTTGCTGATTGGTCTAGAGAAAGTCATGCAAAAGGCACAAAAATGGAGAAAAGTGTAAAAAAATCTCAGGTAGTAGAGAAAGGGACTTAAAACTGTATGACCGACTCAGGGAAAGCTTAACGCAGACTGTACAAAGCCCTTCTATGAGGCTGTAGCTCTTTATCCTATTGCGGGGTAGTCGGGGGTGCCTCTGACCCTGAACAGCATTTTCTCTCAGTCTGCTTCCAAGGGTGGGATTGGGATGTGAACAGACTTCCTCACCCTATACTAGGGAATGATGACACAAGCCAACTCATGGTATAGCTTTGTGGGAGTGGCTTGTCTGACAGAGCCATTGAAATTTTATTCTGGTGGAACAGGAGACAAAAATAAATTAGAATCTAAAAGGGTCTGTAGCTTCACTAGTGGAGTTTAGCCCAACCGGGAAGTGGTAATCTTACTGGACCTGCAGATATAACTTGCATAGTATACAGTGTTTTGTGAGGGCATATTAAATGCTCCACTGAACAGAGTGAGACAGAATGGTTGATTACCTGGACCTGAGCCCTCCTGTTCCTAGTTTGACAGACAATCAAGTAATTGCAAATACAATTTGTGATCTGTAGGTGTTTTTTAGAAATCAGTTGTAGACTGCGACATCACTGAGTAAAGCAAAAATTGCTTCACAGGTGTTCATTGCTTTGTGAAACTGCAGAAGCAGTTACGGTATCTTGGAAAACCAGCTTTTGAAGCCAAACACTTTCAATCTGCCCATTTTCCTCTCTGTTCTCTGGTTTAGCCCATTCTGTTTCTGATCAGTACTAATATAAAGAAAGATGTTTCTCCTTTATAATTAGTGACAGGAGTCACAAAACTAAACCCGTTTGTGAGCTGATTTTGGCTGCAAAGCTTTTGTGTGTTTGGATTGTGGACTAGCAGCATCAGCAGTCTGTATACTCTTGGTATTTGGTGAACAACTGATATCTGTCTGAAATGCAAAGTTACTTCCTGGCAAGGCTGTTATTCAGTGATGAGTTTGTCAATGATAATGCTGGACGCTTTGATGCAAAATTTGAACAGACTTTGTAGAGTGGGATTATGCTGTCTGGAATCAGCCAGTACTTTACTGCATCATCTTTTTAGGTCAGCACTTGTTGTGGGATGGAATCACTGTGGGTTTGGCTCAGGATTCTAAATAGTCAGACTCTTCATGCAGCCTTTTCATGAAGGCTGTTAAGGAGCTGAGTGTCTTGACTTTAGTTCTCCTGTCATGGTGTAATTCCTGCAGATTTATCCTTGTTGCACCCTGGTAAAACAGTATTCCAAAAGGTGCACCAACCATGAAGGCTCTCCAGCTAGTCTTCTTCATCATGGAATGGGCTTTGCGGGCAGTATCAGATTTTTGATTTATAAGGCAATTTTTTTAAAGAACATTTAATGCTTTATTAGGTTTGACTGAGATGAACTCTGACAGTTTGATAGTGGCAGAATCATCTTGTACTGTACAGTGTCTTCTGTACAGTGTCTTCTTTTGAGCTTAATTTTAATGTAAGACTATCCATGAGTAAAATACATTGGACCAAATTAGTCCTAGTGTGACTCCATTAAAGTCAATGGCCCAGTGAAGAATTTCACCTAGTATGGGTATGAACTGTAGAAACCCAAAGCAACCATTTGGCTTTACAGCCTAACACTAGAAGCAAGTGAAACCACCTTGACAAAAGATTACCTTCATGAATCTCTGACTGAATTGTCAGCGGAGACCTTTACATTCAGGAAGAACGCCAGCCTGGTATTAAGACACCCAGGTACAAGGCAGGAGACTTGGATTCTATCCTTGGCTCTGTGTGATGGGGCATTCACCCCACACTACCACAGATGGGGTTAAAGTGGGAAGAGAGGCCAATTAGCCTTAGGCTGCACCTGCTGGGGAGCAAAGGGACAATGAGACAGATTGAGAATGAAGCCCACCTGGGTAGGATCAGGCAGGGGCTTCTATAAAGCCTGGAAGCTGAGGAGAGGGCTACTGGGAGGTGAGCTTGCAGTATATATATTCCCTGATATAATGGAGGTGGGGGAAAGAGAGACTAGGAACCTGAGAAAGGCAGGGTAGGAAGAGGCCAAGATCCTCAAGGTAGTTAAGTCCAAAGCAGACTGTAAAGAGTTACAAAGGGATCTCGCAAAACTGGGCAACAAAATGGCAGACAAAATTCAGTGTTGATAAAAGCAAAAAGTAATGCACATTGGAAAACATAATTTCAAGTATACATACAAAATAATGGGGTCTAAATTAGGTGTTACCATTCAAGATAGAGATCTCGATGTAATTGTGGATAGTTTTCTGAAAACATCCACTCACTGTGCAGCGGCAGTTAAAAAAGCTAACAATGTTTGGAATCATTCGGAAAGGGATAGATAATAAGACAGGAAATATCATAATATCTCTATAAAAATCCATGATACATCTTCATTACTGTATGCAGATCTGGTCACCCCACCTCAAAAAAGATGTATTGGAATTGGATAAAGTACAGAGAAGGGCAACAAAATGATTAGGGGTATGGAACAGCTTTTGTATGAGGAAATATTCAAAAGACTGGGACTTTTCATCTTGGAAAGAATTGACTAAGGGGGGATATGATAGAGGTCCAAAAAATCTTGACTGGTTTGGAGATAGTTAATAAAGAAAATGTTATTTACTCTTTTACATAACACAAGATCGGTGGGTCACCCGATAAAATTAATAGGTAGCAGGTTTAAAACAAACAAAAGGAAGTACTTCTTCACAGAACTCACAGACAACCTGTGGAACTCTTTGCCACGGGATGTTGTGAAGGCCAAAACTATAACTGGATTAAAAAAAGAATTAGATAAGTTCATGGAGGATAGGTCCATCAATGGTTATTAGCCAGATTGGTCAGGGATTAAACCCCATGCGCTGAGTGTCCCTAACCTCTGTTTGCTAGAAACTGGGAGTGGATGACAGGGCATGGATCACTTGATGACTGCCATCTGCCTGTTCTGTTCACTCCCTCTGAAACATCTGTCATTGGCCACTGTTGGAAGACAATATACTGGGATAGATGGACCATTCGTCTGACCCAGCATGGCCGTTCTTATGTCCAGGGAAGGAACAGTAATGTCTGAGGGAGTATAGACCTGAACTGCTGGTTTGAAGGTCCCTGGACTGGAACCTAGTATAGAGATTGGGCCCAGGTTCCCCTACCCAGCCACTGTGGGAGTGATGCAGTCAGCACAGTGGAGATGGAGACTGCCTGAGACTTTGAGGAAAGCGACTCTGATATTACCCTGAAAGGGGAGGTCAATGGTGACTTGACTGGAGGGCTGAGCCATGAAGGAGAGATGCTGCAGCTCCAGACTAGTGGGAGAGCGGCTGCAGAATGAATGCCTGGGGCAATGGGCTGAATGACCACTGGATGAGGCACAGAAAGTAGCAAGCTAATTCGCCAGATGAGCTGCAAAGAGGAGCTGCTGAGCAGTGAGTAGCAGACCCCTGGACACTCTGGCATAGGCTTCTTTTGTGAAGAATCTTAGGCCAATATTTTCAAAAGCGCCCAGTCGGTTTGAGTGCCTCAATTCTTGGGTGCCCAATTTGAAACAACTAAGTCCTTATTGTTTGCAGAGGGGCTGAGTGCACTCAGTTTGCATTAGTTTTGTCTGAAATTGTGGATGCTCAGGACTTATTAAAATCAGGCTCAAGGAGTCTCATACTGGACATCCAAAAACAGAAGCATTCCAAATCAGTGGATATTCTTGACTAATTTAAAAGTGTCTCAGTTTCCCCATTTGTGAAATGGGAAGAAATAAGGCTTATCTAACTCCTTTGGGTGTTATGAGCCTAAATTCATTAAGGCTCATAAAACTTACTTTGATCATTGAGAAACTTGTGCCCACAATTTTGTATGCGCACATTTTTGCATGCGTAATATCTCACATTTATTACTTGATTTGTGTGTCCACTAAAAAATTGTGCGTGCAAATTGAGATGCTAGGCTTAAGTCACTTTGGAATATGGCAGCTGAGATTATTACAGGCTTGTTTTATGCATTGAAGCACTTGCTGATCTATCTTCTAAAACTGATTTAAGAACAATATTTTGGTTTAAATCCATGGATGATCACTGATTAACCTTATGTTTCATTAATAAAACTCATGGATTGTAGCTGGTGATAAGACTGATGGGTTGCCTCTACCAATGTTGTCTGCAGGGGCAGATGCAATATTGGGTTATATATTCAGCTATAATTGGATCACACTGATCCAAGAATTCCATGATTCAAAGAAAATTGCCATAACACCGTGACCCGCTTTTTTCATCAGACATTGTACAGAGCTAGGCCTCACTGAGAAACAAACTTAATAATAACAGAGTCCTATGGCACCTTTAAGACTAACAGACTGTACTTGTGCAAGTCTCTTCAGGAGGTTGATAGATTTCCATTCCATACGGCTAAATGCAGTGCCTTTTATGGTGTCAAGTATCAGAGGGGTAGCCGTGTTAGTCTGGATCTGTAAAAAGCCACAGAGAGTCCTATGGCACCTTTCTGCTAGTCTTAAAGGTGCCACAGGACTCTCTGTTGCTTTTTACAGATCCAGACTAACAAGGCTACCCCTTTGAAACTTAAGAATGACACTGAAATGCCTAAGTTATTGCATTATGGCCATTCACTTTCAAATTGTTTTTCATCATCAATAACATTTTTTCATCCAAGGAACACAAGCTAGCGTTGCATTTCACTGATTGTAAATTGTTTTCATACTCAGCAATGTATGAAACTGCAACACTAAAATCAGACATAGTAAAAGTGTATGTATATGAGAGAGAGAGAGAGAGAGAGAGAGTGTTATGTGGTCTCAGTAACAGTAGCCAGATTCTTGGACTGGTGTTCCAGTATCTATCACCTGGAGAGTAAATAAATCCATCCACTTCCCTCCAGGTATGTAACAGATTTAAAGAAAGACAGAAAGAGGTGTATGCTTTGAAAACAAACAGGGAATTCATTAGGGAAAGCTAACAATGTTTGGGAAAGGGGAAGAATAAAATGTGATAACCCACAAAAAAGCAATATGGTTGCCCCAAAAGATGGGTGTGAAGCTCAGCCCCCTCCTCATGATCCTTGGCAATTAACTATAACTATAACTACCACGCCACCCCAGGGGACATTAAAGACAATCACAGTTGTATATACACAGTTGTACATACACCTATGAAAGATACGCTTGGTGTATGTGTACCTGAAATGGAAATGACTATTCTTTCCCCTTCATAAGTTCAGTTCCCTTAATATATTAAGTTTTAAATGTTCTTTAATTGCCTGGTTACAGAATAAAATTCTATTTTTGGAACATAATTCATCTTTATTAGGTCACAACATATGCTGGGTAGCGCTGAGCATGTCGGACACCTACCAATTTCCTGTTAGTTCATTTTGTCAGAGAACCCATAACATCATTCACAGATGATATTAATAGATGCATTGTCAATGTTATATTCCTACACATACAGTACTCACTTCAAGGTTCATACTTGGTTTCAAAAGAGCAAGCCTAGGTATAGCACACTATAGCAACATACAACTACTCTGGCTCACTATTAAAATAGTCTTTCAAAGCCTCCCTGAGCCATATAGCTCCGCATTGAGCTCTTCTTATTGTCTTTGTATCTGGCTGTTCAGATTCAGCAGATAGACACTCCACCTCCGCCCTCCACTCCTGTGGAAACTTTCCCCCTTTTGCTTCATAGATATGCAGGATGCAGCAAGCAGCTATGGTCATTGGCATATTTTTTCATTGAAATCCAATCTCAGAGGACAACCCTAGCAACCCTTCAAATGACCAAAGACACATTCAACTGCCATTCTGAACCTGTAGAGCCTGTAGTTGAAGCACTCCTTGGTGCTGTTGAGGTGGTCATAATCCATGGCAGCAAGGGGTAGACTGGGTCTCCTAGAGTCACTATTGGCATTTCAACTTTCCCAATGGTAATCCACCAGTTGGAAAATAAAGTCCTTGCTTGCAGTTTTCTGAACAGTTGTGTGTTCTTAAAGATGTGTATGTCATGCACCTTCCCTGACTAGCCCACACTGATGTCTGTAAAGCATCCCTGGTGATCCACCAGCACTTGCATTATCATAGGAAAGTAGCCCTTTCCGTTGAGGTACTCTGTGTCAAGGTGGTCTGGTGCTAAAACAGGGATATGCATGCCATCTGTTGCTCCACTACAGTTTGGGAAAATTATTGCTGCAAAATCATCCACTTTGGCACATTGCCCAAAGTAACAGTCCTATGTATCAGGAGACAATTAATGGCCCTGCACACTTGCATTACAATGGACCCTGTGGTGGATTTTGCAACTCCAAATTGACTCCTGACTGACCAGTAGCAATCTGGTGTTGCAAGTTTCCACAGTGCAATTGTCACTTGCTTCTCAACTGACAGTGCAGCTCTCATTTTGTAATTCAGAAAACCAAGGAATGGATATTCCTGTTGTCAGATTTTCTTGGCTGTCTGTACAGCTCTCTCTCACCCTGTCTGTTAGCTTGTGGGTATTGTAGCTACTAGTAATATGATCAAAATCATATTTCATGCAGAATGACTTAAATTCTGCTTCAGTGAATTGTGGTCCATTGTCCATCACTAGTTGTTCTGGAATACTGACATGAGCAAAAGTGCACTTCAGTTTCTTGATAACACTGTAACATGTTATGACTTTCAAGTACACCTCTACCCCGATATAACGCTGTCCTCAGGAGCCAAAAAATCTTACCGCATTATAAGTGAAACCGTGTTCTGTCGAACTTGCTTTGATCCGCCGGAGCATGCAGCCCCACTCCCCCGGAGCACTGCTTTAGCGCATTATATCTGAATTCGTGTTATATTGGGTCGCATTATATCGGGGTAGAGGTGTACATTATTTCTACATACCTGGGAAAATAGTCCACAATGACCAGGTAATGATAGCCTCTGAATTTTCATAAATCTGCAGCTAATCTCTTCTAAGGTCTCTCTGGTAGAGTTTCAGAGTAACAGCCGTGTTAGTCTGTATCCGCAAAAAGAAGAACAGGAGTACTTATGGCACCTTAGAGAGTCTCTAAGTCATAAGTACTCCTGTTCTTCTTTTTTCTGGTAGAGTTGTTTGTACACTGTATGGTTCAGCATTGTATCTTAAGTTGATTTGCAGTGGGGCTTCTTTTGAAAGTCCAATATAATCAAATCTTCCGAGTCCTTCCACCTTTTTCATTAGGCCCATCATGGCTGCCACAGTGTGGCCAAGAAGGTTGTTGGTCTGTTGTCTGTTGATCACATGCAGTCAGCATGCAGAGCTTTTGTCTTTGTAATTGTTTCTGTGGTGAACTGGCCCATGCAATTCAGAATACCTCCTGAGCTCGTCACAGCTGTATCAGCTGACCAGCTCATATCAGCTGACCAGCTCTGGGTGGGGCTGAAGGTGATTGCAAGTCCTTTCTGAGATGACTGTGACATCAGCTCCTGAGTCAATTTTAAAGTCAATAGCCTTGCCATGAATATTCAGTTTCACTCTCAAGACAGGTTCTATGTCATCACAAATGATAGACCCCAGAAACAGTGGCTTTTGATTATCTGTAATATGAATCAAATCCCTGACTGCTTTGGTATGGCAAACAGCTGCAAAATGTCCATATTTTGTGCAAGTATTACACTGCAAGCCTCTGAATGGAGATGCATCATCTCTTGACTTTCCACACCTTGCCTCTGTAGGCTGGAACTTGTCCCTCTTGGCTTGGAAACTCTCTCTCCTTGCCTCAGGAGTTTTATGATAATGACTTTTAACACTCAAATGACTCAAATATTCACAGCTTCTAAGATAATTTCAGGTTTTTCAAGTTGCTCCTGACTTTTGTTCTGTTGGTTGACTAATTCTGACTGCTTTGCTATCTGTATAGCTGTGGCTAAGATTAAATCTCTTTTCAAATGTAGCTGCTGTGAAAGGTTTTTATCTTAATCCAATAACCACCTATCTCTGATATTTTCATGTTCTGCAATCCCAAAATCAGTTTTCAGTCAATGCATGCAGAGCTCTTATAAACATTCAACATTTTCCCCTGGTTCTTGAATTCTTTGGTGAAAACATGTTCTTCCATAAACCACATTTCTCTGGTGTGTAAAGTAGGCACCAACTTTTTCATAGTCAGAACCCTTTCATAGTCATCTTTGTGACGGTCTTCAGTAAAGTCAAAGAATTTAAAGATATGTTCTGCCTGCTTCTGCACAGCATAAATTAAAGATACCTGTATATCTCCAGTTTATTTGTGGAGTTGGTTTGCACTGTGAAATCTTGCAAAATATTGTTTCCAGGCTTTCCATTCTGAAGATTTGTCAAAGCTGAAGTATTTTGGTGCATTGCAGAGTGGCATGTTGATGACCTCCTGCAAACTTTTGATAATTTGTTTCTTCTGTTTCTGTTCTTTAGTGTACTCCTGATACCATGTCACATGTACTGGTCACAAAGCTTGCTTATACACACCACATGTGTTCATCACAACATCCTTTAATACTCTGCCAGGTATGGCTGAGGTTTGTTTTAATTAGGTATTTTATACACTGTGCCACCTAGTGGCAGAACAGTATAATACAGTTTAGCATGCTATTACACAGGACATTGAGGATGGAATAAATACACCTTTATCCATTCTGAGCTTCACCCTCTCTAAGTAGATACCGAGTCATTTAAAATAGCGTCCACTGCTGAAATCTTTAAATCAAGATTGTCTGTTTTTCTGAAATACGTGCTCTAGTTCAACAGCTATTGGACTTCAAGCAGAAATTACTTCAGGGAAGCATTATGGCTGGTGTTGGACAGGAGGTCAGATTACATGATCACAACGGTCCCCTCTATCCTTAAAGTCTTTGAATCTAAGAACTGTATACTCAATCTGAGTGCTTGAACCTCTGCGGCTGGCTGTGTATGAAAATCAGGTAAAAACAGAAGTAGTCTGATTTGTGCCTGCTATTTATTTTGCAGATGCAAAAGTGCAAAGGAAAATTTTGTGGGTGCAGTTTTTCCCCCGGTAACAAAAAAGGCCAGGCCACAGCCCTTCTGAAAATGAATTACTTTGTGTAAAGATATGAGATTTTTATACTTGGTTATGTTGTACCATTTGCACCTTATCCAAGCTTTCCCTGTGCAGAGCTGATAGAAAAGTGAGTTTCATTTGCCAAGTTCTCTTAGCAAATTGAAATCTCTTCATAGCCCAAATTTTATTTCCCTTGATATCGGTGTTTTATGACAGGAAAAGATATCTTGTAACCTAGTCTCAAATATTATGCTTACATCCTGGTTTCTGGTGGCAACAAGCAGGGTGTTTTTTTCCCCTCAAATAACTTGGGGGAAAACAACTGGGATGTCAATTTACAGGGAAAAGAGTAGGTTTGCTGGAAACAATAGTACCTAGAGTGATAAATATTACAGTTACTCTCTTCCACTTTAAGGGTTATATCACTACTGCCCACAGGGGAATCCTGGGGAGAGGGGGATAAGCCAAGAAACTGTGAGCATCTTTTTGTGGAGTTTATTTCACATGCTCCCCTCAGAAAGGAGTGAGGACAGAGGCTTACAAATAAGCTGAGCCTGCTCATGGATTCTGGAGCCTCTGCACTTGGACTCACTACTTTATGACTGCATAATAACCCCTGTGACAAAACTAGCAGAAGTTGACCCTGATCATTAACTGTGGCTTGAGTATCCACTCAAAGTCTCTGGGTCTTAATAAGCACTCATACTATGGAGAGCATGTGTGTCACAGGGCCAAAATCAGGCATGCATTGTGCATAAACTCCTCTCTGAATAGGAAGTTCATTTATAGGTTTCATTGGAGAAGGTTAATTACTATGTTAAGACAGTGTTCAAAGGGAAGTCAAAGAGAAAGCAAAATCTGTTTTCAGAGCAAAGAAGGATAAATAATATTTCAGTCTGCTGTAGTATTTTCCATTTTTTGGGTCTCAAGACAGCTTACAAACATTAATTAAATCTCAACACTACTGGAGGGTTAAAAAAAGCATTATCCCCATTTTACAGATGGGGAAATTAAAGCACAGAGTGTTTGAGGCACTTGCTAATGTCAATAGGGTGAGACAGTTCCAAATGTACATTTCAAATCCTGGTCCCGGGCTGAATGACTCCAGGGCAGCATTTGTCTCAGATTCCCTGTGGTGCCGCTCCATGCCTGAGGCTCAGGGGCAGTGCCAGCCTCTTCCCAGTACGGGGGGGGAGCTGAGATGAGCCTTAGCCACCCACATTGCCAGGAGGACCCGCCCCCTCCTCCTCTCTCCTGGCCCTGCCCCTGCCCCTGCCCCTGCCCCTGGCCAAGCCAGAAACTGGAGCCAGGAAGTAGTAAGAACCACTCAGGGATCCTGGGCTGCTCTGGGGAACCCAGAGTCCCAGACCCTCCACCTGCCCTAGACAGTATATCCCTGGGGGTGGGGACGTGGGCTGGGGGCTGCTTTTGGGCCCCCTGCCCAGTGCAGGTGGAGGGTCCAGGACTCCTCATAGCAGCACAGGCTCCCTGGATATTTCTTAGAATCACTTGGCTCCAGCTTCTAGCCTGGCCAGGGGGTGGAGTTTCAGGGGGAAGAGGAGGAGAAGAGGGCAGGGCCATGGAGGTGGGCTGGGCTCCTGCATGCGTCCCATTTTTGCATTTTGGAAAGCTGGTCACCCTAAATGTCAGAGAGAAGTTTAGAGACAGAACAACGAATAAAATTTAATTTTCCCTTTGGCTGATGTATATATTTGGTAATCTACAATTCAGCCTTAGACTGCATAATGCTTAGCAATTTGAAGATTTTTTCTCTCCATTTTTAAACTCCCATAATGTAATTTGTAAACTGCTCTAGATTAATCAAGTCTGACTGTAATTTCCAGTGTACATAACCTGGCATAGGAGTGTAATCACCCAGGCACATATGCATCAGAGGGGTGTTTTGCAAAACTGGCATCAGTTTTTATTGGATCTTACATGGTCAAATAGCATTTATATGATGTAAATAACAGACTCAGCAAATTACCAAAATGAACAGATGCCTTATTTTTGATGTTGTAAATATGAAACCTTACTGGTCTTGTAACAACCCATCGGAGAACACGCTAACCTTTAAAAATCTGCTACAAGGTGAAAACACTAACACTGCAGAAGTTACTAATTGAAGAGATTGGTGCTAACTCTCCCCTCAAAGCACCTGTTCACTATAACGGAGATTCCAGATGAAAAAACAAATTGAATTAAGAAACTATTTTAAGTACTATGTTTTATTTTGTTTTCTACATACATGGTTGGATAGCCTTTTCTGTCCTGTAGATCATCACCTTGTATGGAGGGATAGAGTCTGTTCATTATACTGTAATTTCTATAACAGTAAGATGTAAGACCATATCAACATTGGGAGTACCATTCTGGGATATGCAGATGATCATAAACTTCAGATATGGAGAAAAAGGAGTATTTTCATTAACATATCTGTGTCAGCACAAAGTTTTAATTCTAGACTTACCTACTGTGTGGCTTATTTTGCCACATTGAGATTTCAGATGCATGGGGAC